>NC_091207.1:1920866-1923366 GCF_040958095.1 Procambarus clarkii | reverse complement strand
GTTAAATTACTGTAGTCTGACTAAATGCTACTACAAAACACATATAAATCCTGGGAAATCACAATGACCAGCGACATTATTGCATAAAGGGTTAAATAGTAACAGGCAACTGTCGGCGAACGAAAAATTAATTTCCAAATTTAGTAGATGTTTTCCTAAATATAAAGATAGATAGGCTGGAATTTTCTTGATTATGGCCTAATTAAGCAAAAATATATATATTTTTACACAAACAACAAATATCAGAGCATAGTCAGTGAGTTATAGAATAATAAGAGTGTGGTATTTCATTGTATAATTAGAGATAGCCCCTGGAAGAGAGAATAGACGTAGTTTTACACAAAACAACGTCCAAAAACAGCCGTACAGTCAAACGGCAAATGTTGACGTTCTTTTAAGAGGACAGGTTGAATACGGAGTGGTAGCAGTGAGGTCAGTGATGAGGACTGTTTCCTCGGTGTAGGTGATGTTAGGCACAGCTGATTTCAATATTATGGACTGAAAAGCCGCTGTGTCCCTCAAGATCTTTAATTTGAAACGTCCTTCCGAATCTGTACCATTGGTAGAGACAGTTCCAGGATACAGGTGTTTACTGAAGAGAGAAAGATCATTAACATGAACACCAACATTCATCACAGGCTTACCGGACTTAGGAGGAGTCGGTTTGGGTTTAGTAGATTCATTGCTTTTGTATTGAGCCTTCCCACATCTATCTATGGTATGTCCATAGAGTTTGCAATACTTACAATACAATTGTGAGCTCGCTTGATCTGCACTCACTTTATCGTAACTGTACCAAGACTTCTTACTGGAAGGTGATTCTGGTGTCAGCCGGTGGATGAGGCTGTAGGTGTCAGCCAACTTTGCACCTTCGACGTAGTCTGTTTCTTCTTTATCTGCTAAATATAAACGGACGGAAGGGGGAACACGTCTCAAGAATTCATCAACTAACATGAGGTTGACGAGTTCTGCAAATGTAGAGACATGTGCTGCTTCCAGCCATTTCATGAAATATCTTTTCTTGGTATTGGCAAATTCTAGAAAGGTGGTGGTACTTGCCTTTAGATAATCACGGAATTTTCGTCTGTAGCTTTCGGTGGAGAGAAGGTATGCGTCCAAAACTGCTTGCTTCAGGGTCTGGTAGTCATTCTCAGACGCTAAGGTACTGAGAGTAACTGCAGCTCTACCTGTGAGATGCACTCTGAGAAGGGTAGACCATTGATCTGCAGGCCAGCTAAGTTTATTAGCTAGGGTCTCAAAAGTGGTGAAAAAGACGTCAATCTCTGTCTCAACGAATGGTGGTGGCATTAACTTACTTACATGGGAGACCTTGAAACTTACGGGAAGACTAGCTGTAGCTTGTTGGCGTTGAATGTGGTGTGAAGTCTCCAACGCGAGTTCTTGTTTGACGACGTTCTATAGCCGTATCAGCTTGTTTCTTATCATGCTCGCGTTGCATCTCCAGGTGAAGTTTTTGGCTTCAAGCTGTACTCGCTCACGCTCACGGAATATTGCAGTCTCACGTTCCTTGAGGGCCACCTCTCGTTCTTGTTCTTTCTTCCTCAAGGCAGCCTCTCGTTCCTGCTCTTCTTTCCTGATTGCAGCTTCTTTCCTGATTTGTAGAGCTTCTTTCTGTTGTTGGAGGGCTTCTTTTTGTTGCTCCCGCTCGAGCTTTGCAAGTTTGAGTTTCATAGTTGCCAGAGCATTTTTATCTGTAATAGAATGAGTTTTGTGAGTTTCAGGGTCAATTGTCCCTTCATCTAAGAGGTGATCCATTAATAGTTGTGCAAGTCATTTTTGTTGGCTCCGTGGGGAACCTCTAGTTGATACTCGTGGGCAAGAGCTTGTAATTCAGTCCTCTTGGCACGACATAAGGTCCCTATTTCACCTGCTGGATCGTTGCGAAAAGCTTGGAGACGAAACATGGTGAAAGATAGCAAATAAATGTACAACGAATATAGTTGTAATATGGTAAATGTCAGAAACAGGATAACGTGGCAACTGGTAACTATCCTGTGGAATTTTAATCTTTAACAATTAACGTTAATTTTAGGATGGTAAATGATTAGTCAATCAAAAGCGCAGGAAATCTTGTACCCGGTACTCAATGTAAGAGAATAAGGGCAAGAAAATCCTACTAAATAAATGAAACTGATAGTTTCTAAAACAAATGAAACATTTAATTGCTCCAAAAGTGAATATGGTAGTCCAAGAATGTAGGCATACCTTGCCGAGTCTCTATAGGACATAAGCAAGGGTTTTCCCACTAAATGAAATATGATACTTACAGAATTAGCGAACTTTGTGCTCTGAAAAAGAAAGCTAATTCCCTACCTAAGTAAATATCATCATCTCTGACCAACGTGTAGGGGTGTGAGTGTTAACTTGTGACGAGAACTGCTGCTGAGGTCCCAACTCAGCAACGTAGTTCGTGCTAGAGGAACTTTGGCCCTCTGTATCATCCTTCGGTCGGATTGCAGAAGATAGGGTGCTTTGACCT
>NC_091207.1:1903111-1920366 GCF_040958095.1 Procambarus clarkii | reverse complement strand
GATGGGTGGTGGGTGGTTAGTGAGTGGTGGTTGGTGGGTGGTTAATGAGTGATGGGTGGTGGGGTGGTTAGTGATGGGTGGTGAGGTGGTTAGTGAGTGATGGGTAGTGGGGTGGTTAGTGATGGGTGGTGGGGTGGTTAATGAGTGATGGTTGGTGAGGTGGTTAGTGAGTGATGGGTGGTGGGTGGTTAGTGAGTGATGGTTGGTGGGGTGGTTAGTGAGTGATGGGTGGTGAGGTGGTTAGAGAGTGATAGGTGGTGAGGTGGTTAGTGATAGGTGGTGGGGTGGTTAGTGGTGGGTGGTGGGGTGGCTAGTGATGGGTGGTGGGATGGTTAGTGAGTGATGGGTGGTGAGGTGGTTAGTGAGTGATAGGTGGTGAGGTGGTTAGTGATAGGTGGTGGGGTGGTTAGTGGTGGGTGGTGGGGTGGCTAGTGATGGGTGGTGGGGTGGTTAGTGAGTGATGGGTGGTGAGGTGGTTAGTGAGTGATGGGTGATGGGGTGGCTAGTGAGTGATGGGTGGTGGGGTGGTTAGTGATGGGTGCTGAGGTGGTTAGAGAGTGATGGGTGGTGAGTGGTTAGTGATGGGTGGTGGGGTGGTTCGTGATGAGTGGTGCGGTGGTTAGTGAGTGATGGGTGGTGGGTGGTTAGTGATGGGTGATGGGGTGGTTAGTGATGGGTGGTGAGTGGTGGGGTCGTTAGTGAGTGATGGGTTATGGGTGGTTAGTGATGGGTGGTGAGGTGGTTAGTGAGTGATGGGTGGTAGGGTGGTTAGTGATGGGTGATGAGGTGGTTAGTGAGTGATGGGTGGTGAGGTGGTTAGTGATGAGTGGTGGGGTGGTTAGTGATGGGTGGTGGGGTGGTTAGGGTTGGGCGGTGGGGTGGTTAGTGATAGTTGGTGGGGTGGTTAGTGAGTGATGGGTGGTGGGGTGGTTAGTGATGGGTGGTGGGGTGGTTAGTGATGGATGGTGGGGTGGTTAGTGAGTGATGGGTGGTGAGGTGGTTAGTGAGTGATGTGTGGTGGGGTGGATAGTGAGTGATGGGTGGTGGGGTGGTTAGTGATGGGTGGTGAGGTGGTTAGTAAGTGATGGGTGGTGGGTGGTTAGTGATGGGTGGTGGGGTGGTTAGTGATGAGTGGTGAGTGGTGAAGTGGTCAGTGAGTGATGGGTGGTGGGTGGTTAGTGATGGGTGGTGTGGTGGTTAGTGAGGGGTGGTGGGTAGTGGGGTCGTTAGTGAATGATGGGTGGTGGGGTGGTTAGTGATGGGTTGTGAGGTGGTTAGTGAGTGATGGGTGATGAGGTGGTTAGTGATGGGTGGTGGGGTGGTTATTGATGGGTGGTGGGGTGGTTAGTGAGTGATGGGTGGTGAGGTGGTTAGTGGTGGGTGGTGGGGTGGTTAGTGATGTGTGGTGGGGTGGTTAGTTAGTGATGGGTGGTGGGGTTGTTTGTGATGGGTTATGTGGTGGTTAGTGAGTGATGGGTGGTGAGGTGGTTAGTGATGGGTGGTGGGGTGGTTAGTGATGGGTGGTGGGGTGGTTAGTGAGTGATGGGTGGTGAGGTGGTTAGTGATGGGTGGTGGGGTGGTTAGTGATAGGTGGTGAGGTGGTTAGTGAGTGATGGGTGGTAGGGTGGTTAGTGAGTGATGGGTGGTGTGGTTAGTGAGTATTGGGTGGTGAGGTGGTTAGTGATGAGTGGTGGGGTGGTTAGTGAGTGATGGGTGGTGTGGTTAGTGAGTATTGGGTGGTGAGGTGGTTAGTGATGAGTGGTGGGGTGGTTAGTGAGTGATGGGTGGTTAGGTGGATAGTGAGTGATGGGTGGAGGGTGGGGAGTGAGTGATGGGTGGTGAGGTGGTTAGTGAGTGATGCGTGGTTGGGTGGTTAGTGAGTGATGGGTGGTGGGGTGGTTTGTGAGTGATGGGTGATGGGGTGGTTAGTGAGTGATGGGTAGTGGGGTGGTTAGAGAGTGATGGGTGGTGGGGTAGTTAGTGAGTGATGGGTGGTGGAGTGGTTAGTGATGGGTGGTGAGGTGGTTAGTGAATGATGGGTGGTGAGGAGGTTAGTGATGGGTGGTGGGGTGGTTAGTGATGGGTGGTGAGGTGGTGAGCGGGTGATGGGTGGTGAGGTGGTTAGTGATGGGTGGTGGGGTGGTTTGTGATGGGTGGTGAGGTGGTTAGTGAGTGATGGGTGGTGGGTGGTTAGTGAGTGGTGGTTGGTGGGGTGGTTAATGAGTGATGGGTGGTGGGGTGGTTAGTGATGGGTGGTGAGGTGGTTAGTGAGTGATGGGTAGTGGGGTGGTTAGTGATGGGTGGTGGGGTGGTTAATGAGTGATGGGTGGTGAGGTGGTTAGTGAGTGATGGGTGGTGGGTGGTTAGTGAGTGATGGTTGGTGGGGTGGTTAGTGAGTGATGGGTGGTGAGGTGGTTAGAGAGTGATGGGTGGTGGGGTGGTTAGTGATGGGTGGTGGGGTGGTTAGTGATGGATGGTGGGGTGGTTAGTGAGTGATGGGTGGTGAGGTGGTTAGTGAGTGATAGGTGGTGAAGTGGTTAGTGATAGGTGGTGGGGTGGTTAGTGGTGGGTGGTGGGGTGGCTAGTGAGTGATGGGTGATGGGGTGGCTAGTGAGTGATGGGTGGTGAGGTGGTTAGTGAGTGATAGGTGGTGAAGTGGTTAGTGATAGGTGGTGGGGTGGTTAGTGAGTGATGGGTGGTGAGGTGGTTAGTGAGTGATGGGTGATGGGGTGGCTAGTGAGTGATGGGTGGTGGGGTGGTTAGTGATGGGTGCTGAGGTGGTTAGAGAGTGATGGGTGGTGAGTGGTTAGTGATGGGTGGTGGGGTGGTTCGTGATGAGTGGTGCGGTGGTTAGTGAGTGATGGGTGGTGGGTGGTTAGTGATGGGTGATGGGGTGGTTAGTGATGGGTGGTGAGTGGTGGGGTCGTTAGTGAGTGATGGGTTATGGGTGCTGGGGTCGTTAGTGAGTGATGGGTGGTGGGGTGGTTAGTGAGTGATAGTAAGTGGGGTGGTTAGTGATGGGTGGTGGGGTGGTTAGTGAGTGATGGGTGGTAGGGTGGTTAATGATGGGTGGTGGGGTGGTTAGTGAGTGATGGATGATGAGGTGGTTAGTGATGGGTGGTGTGGTCGTTAGTGAGTGATGGGTGGTGAGGTGGTTAGTGATGGGTGGTGGGGTTGTTAGTGATGGGTGGTGGGGTGGTTAGTGATGGGTGATGAGGTGGTTAGTGAGTGATGGGTGGTGTGGTGGTTAGTGATGGGTGGTGGGGTGATTAGTGATGGGTGGTGAGGTGGCTAGTGGGTGATGGGTGGTGAGGTGGTTAGTGATGGGTGATGGGGTGGTTAGTGATGGGTGGTGAGGTGGTTAGTGAGTGATGGGTGGTGGGTGGTTAGTGAGTGGTGGTTGGTGGGGTGGTTAGTGAGTGATGGGTGGTGGGGTGGTTAGTGATGGGTGGTGAGGTGGTTAGTAAGTGATGGGTGGTGGGGTGGTTAATGATGGGTGGTGGGGTGGTTAGTGATGGGTGGTGGGGTGGTTAGTGATGGATGGTGGGGTGGTTAGTGAGTGATGGGTGGTGAGGTGGTTAGTGAGTGATGTGTGGTGGGGTGGTTAGAGAGTGATGGGTGATGGGGTGGTTAGTGATCGGTGGTGAGGTGGTTAGTGAGTGATGGGTGGTGGGTGGTTAGTGATGGGTGGTGGGGTGGTTAGTGATGGGTGGTGGGGTGTTTAGTGATGGGTGGTGGGGTGGTTAGTGATGGGTGGTGAGGTGGTTAGTGAGTGATGGGTGGTAGGGTGGTTAGTGAGTGATGGGTGGTGTGGTTAGTGAGTGATGGGTAGTGCGGTGGTTAGTGATGAGTGGTGGGGTGGTTAGTGAGTGATAAGTGGTGAGGTGGATAGTGAGTTATGTGTGTTGGGTGGGTAGTGAGTGATGGGTGGTGAGGTGGTTAGTGAGTAATGGGTGGCGGGGTGGGTAGTGAGTGATGGGTGGTGGGGTGGTTTGAGAGTGATGGGTGATGGGGTGGTTAGTGAGTGATGGGTCACCACCCATCACTCACTAACCACCCCATCACCCATGGATGAGAATGAGTGATGGGTGGTGGGGTGGTTATTTAGCGATGGGTGGGGGAGTGGTTAGTGATGGGTGGTGAGGTGGTTAGTGAGTGATGGGTGGTGGGTGGGTAGTGAGTGATGGGTGGTGAGGTGGTTAGTGAGTGATGCGTAGCGGGGTGGTTAGTGAGTGATGGGTGGTGGGGTGGTTTGTGAGTGATGGGTGATGGGGTGGTTAGTGAGTGATGGGTGGTGGGGTGGTTAGTGAGTGATGCATAGCGGGGTGGTTAGTGAGTGATGGGTGGTGGGGTAGGGTGGTTAATGATGGGTGGTGGGGTTTTTAGTGAGTAATGGGTGGTGAGGTGGTTAGTGAGTGATGGGTGGTGGGTGGTTAGTGAGTGATGGTTGGTGGGGTGGTTAGTGAGTGATGGGTGGTGAGGTGGTTAGTGAGTGATGGGTGGTGGGGTAGGGTGGTTAATGATGGGTGGTGGGGTTTTTAGTGAGTAATGGGTGGTGAGGTGGTTAGTGAGTGATGGGTGGTGGGTGGTTAGTGAGTGATGGTTGGTGGGGTGGTTAGTGAGTGATGGGTGGTGAGGTGGTTAGTGAGTGATGGGTGGTGAGGTGGTTAGTGAGTGATGTGTGGTGGGGTGGTTAGTGAGTGATGGGTGGTGGGGTGGTTAGTGATGGGTGGTGGGGTGGTTAGTGATGGATGGTGGGGTGGTTAGTGAGTGATGGGTGGTGAGGTGGTTAGTGAGTGATGTGTGGTAGGGGTGGATAGTGAGTGATGGGTGGTGGGGTGGTTAGTGATGGGTGGTGAGGTGGTTAGTGAGTGATGGGTGGTGGGTGATTAGTGATGGGTGGTGGGGTGGTTAGTGATGAGTGGTGAGTGGTGAAGTGGTCAGTGAGTGATGGGTGGTGGGTGGTTAGTGATGGGTGGTGTGGTGGTTAGTGAGGGGTGGTGGGTAGTGGGGTCGTTAGTGAATGATGGGTGGTGGGGTGGTTAGTGATGGGTTGTGAGGTGGTTAGTGAGTGATGGGTGATGAGGTGGTTAGTGATGGGTGGTGGGGTGGTTATTGATGGGTGGTGGGGTGGTTAGTGAGTGATGGGTGGTGAGGTGGTTAGTGGTGGGTGGTGGGGTGGTTAGTGATGTGTGGTGGGGTGGTTAGTTAGTGATGGGTGGTGGGGTTGTTTGTGATGGGTGATGTGGTGGTTAGTGAGTGATGGGTGGTGAGGTGGTTAGTGATGGGTGGTGGGGTGGTTAGTGATGGGTGGTGGGGTGGTTAGTGAGTGATGGGTGGTGAGGTGGTTAGTGATGGGTGGTGGGGTGGTTAGTGATAGGTGGTGAGGTGGTTAGTGAGTGATGGGTGGTAGGGTGGTTAGTGAGTGATGGGTGGTGTGGTTAGTGAGTGATGGGTGGTGTGGTTAGTGATGGGTGGTGAGTGGTGGGGTCGTTAGTGAGTGATGGGTTATGGGTGGTGGGGTCGTTAGTGAGTGATGGGTGGTGAGGTTGTTAGTGATTGGTGGTGGGGTGGTTAGTAAGTGATGGGTGGTGGGGTGGTTAGTGAGTGATAGTAAGTGGGGTGGTTAGTGATGGGTGGTGGGGTGGTTAGTGAGTGATGGGTGGTAGGGTGGTTAATGATGGGTGGTAGGTGGTTAGTGAGTGATGGATGATGAGGTGGTTAGTGATGGGTGGTGTGGTCGTTAGTGAGTGATGGGTGGTGAGGTGGTTAGTGATGGGTGGTGGGGTTGTTAGTGATGGGTGGTGGGGTGGTTAGTGATGGGTGATGAGGTGGTTAGTGAGTGATGGGTGGTGTGGTGGTTAGTGATGGGTGGTGGGGTGATTAGTGATGGGTGGTGAGGTGGTTAGTGGGTGATGGGTGGTGAGGTGGTTAGTGATGGGTGATGGGGTGGTTAGTGATGGGTGGTGAGGTGGTTAGTGAGTGATGGGTGGTGGGTGGTTAGTGAGTGGTGGTTGGTGGGGTGGTTAGTGAGTGATGGGTGGTGGGGTGGTTAGTGATGGGTGGTGAGGTGGTTATTGAGTGATGGGTGGTGGGGTGGTTAATGATGGGTGGTGGGGTGGTTAGTGATGGGTGGTGGGGTGGTTAGTGATGGATGGTGGGGTGGTTAGTGAGTGATGGGTGGTGAGGTGGTTAGTGAGTGATGTGTGGTGGGGTGGTTAGAGAGTGATGGGTGATGGGGTGGTTAGTGATCGGTGGTGAGGTGGTTAGTGAGTGATGGGTGGTGGGTGGTTAGTGATGGGTGGTGGGGTGGTTAGTGATGGGTGGTGGGGTGTTTAGTGATGGGTGGTGAGGTGGTTAGTGATGGGTGCTGAGGTGGTTAGTGAGTGATGGGTGGTAGGGTGGTTAGTGAGTGATGGGTGGTGTGGTTAGTGAGTGATGGGTAGTGCGGTGGTTAGTGATGAGTGGTGGGGTTGTTAGTGATGAGTGGTGGGGTGGTTAGTGAGTGATAAGTGGTGAGGTGGATAGTGAGTTATGTGTGTTGGGTGGGTAGTGAGTGATGGGTGGTGAGGTGGTTAGTGAGTAATGGGTGGCGGGGTGGGTAGTGAGTGATGGGTGGTGGGGTGGTTTGAGAGTGATGGGTGATGGGGTGGTTAGTGAGTGATGGGTCACCACCCATCACTCACTAACCACCCCATCACCCATGGATGAGAATGAGTGATGGGTGGTGGGGTGGTTATTGAGCGATGGGTGGGGGAGTGGTTAGTGATGGGTGGTGAGGTGGTTAGTGAGTGATGGGTGGTGGGTGGGTAGTGAGTGATGGGTGGTGAGGTGGTTAGTGAGTGATGCGTAGCGGGGTGGTTAGTGAGTGATGGGTGGTGGGGTGGTTTGTGAGTGATGGGTGATGGGGTGGTTAGTGAGTGATGGGTGGTGGGGTGGTTAGTGAGTGATGCATAGCGGGGTGGTTAGTGAGTGATGGGTGGTGGGGTGGTGTGTGAGTGATGGGTGATGGGGTGGTTAGTGAGTGATGGGTGGTGGGGTGGTTAGTGAGTGATGGGTGGAGGAGTGGTTAGTGATGAGTGGTGAGGTGGTTAGTGAGTGATGGGTGGTGAGGTGGTTAGTGATGGGTGGAGAGTGGTTAGTGATGGGTGGTGAGGTGGTGAGTGGGAGATGGGTGGTGAGGTGGTTAGTGATTGGTGGTGGGGTGGTTTGTGATGGGTGCTGAGGTGGTTAGTGAGTGATGGGTGGTGGGTGGTTAGTGAGTGGTGGTTGGTGGGGTAGTTAGTGAGTGATGGGTGGTGGGGTGGTTAGTTATGGGTGGTGAGGTGGTTAGTGAGTGATGGGTAGTGGGGGTGGTTAGTGATGGGTGGTGGGGTGGTTAATGAGTGATGGGTGGTGAGGTGGTTAGTGAGTGATGGGTGGTGGGTGGTTAGTGAGTGATGGGTGGTGAGGTGGTTAGTGAGTGATGGGTGGTGGGTGGTTAGTGATGGGTGGTGGGGTGGTTAGTGATGAGTGGTGAGTGGTGAAGTGGTCAGTGAGTGATGGGTGGTGGGTGGTTAGTGATGGGTGGTGTGGTGGTTAGTGAGGGGTGGTGGGTAGTGGGGTCGTTAGTGAATGATGGGTGGTGGGGTGGTTAGTGATGGGTTGTGAGGTGGTTAGTGATGGGTGGTGGGGTGGTTATTGATGGGTGGTGGGGTGGTTAGTGAGTGATGGGTGGTGAGGTGGTTAGTGGTGGGTGGTGGGGTGGTTAGTGATGTGTGGTGGGGTGGTTAGTTAGTGATGGGTGGTGGGGTTGTTTGTGATGGGTGATGTGGTGGTTAGTGAGTGATGGGTGGTGAGGTGGTTAGTGATGGGTGGTGGGGTGGTTAGTGATGGGTGGTGGGGTGGTTAGTGAGTGATGGGTGGTGAGGTGGTTAGTGATGGGTGGTGGGGTGGTTAGTGATAGGTGGTGAGGTGGTTAGTGAGTGATGGGTGGTAGGGTGGTTAGTGAGTGATGGGTGGTGTGGTTAGTGAGTTTTGGGTGGTGAGGTGGTTAGTGATGAGTGGTGGGGTGGTTAGTGAGTGATGGGTGGTTAGGTGGATAGTGAGTGATGGGTGGTGGGTGGGGAGTGAGTGATGGGTGGTGAGGTGGTTAGTGAGTGATGCGTGGTGGGGTGGTTAGTGAGTGATGGGTGGTGGGGTGGTTTGTGAGTGATGGGTGATGGGGTGGTTAGTGAGTGATGGGTGGTGGGGTGGTTAGTGAGTGATGGGTGGTGGGGTAGTTAGTGAGTGATGGGTGGTGGAGTGGTTAGTGATGGGTGGTGAGGTGGTTAGTGAATGATGGGTGGTGAGGAGGTTAGTGATGGGTGGTGGGGTGGTTAGTGATGGGTGGTGAGGTGGTGAGTGGGTGATGGGTGGTGAGGTGGTTAGTGATGGGTGGTGGGGTGGTTTGTGATGGGTGGTGAGGTGGTTAGTGAGTGATGGGTGGTGGGTGGTTAGTGAGTGGTGGTTGGTGGGGTGGTTAATGAGTGATGGGTGGTGGGGTGGTTAGTGATGGGTGGTGAGGTGGTTAGTGAGTGATGGGTAGTGGGGTGGTTAGTGATGGGTGGTGGGGTGGTTAATGAGTGATGGTTGGTGAGGTGGTTAGTGAGTGATGGGTGGTGGGTGGTTAGTGAGTGATGGTTGGTGGGGTGGTTAGTGAGTGATGGGTGGTGAGGTGGTTAGAGAGTGATAGGTGGTGAGGTGGTTAGTGATAGGTGGTGGGGTGGTTAGTGGTGGGTGGTGGGGTGGCTAGTGATGGGTGGTGGGGTGGTTAGTGAGTGATGGGTGGTGAGGTGGTTAGTGAGTGATAGGTGGTGAGGTGGTTAGTGATAGGTGGTGGGGTGGTTAGTGGTGGGTGGTGGGGTGGCTAGTGATGGGTGGTGGGGTGGTTAGTGAGTGATGGGTGGTGAGGTGGTTAGTGAGTGATGGGTGATGGGGTGGCTAGTGAGTGATGGGTGGTGGGGTGGTTAGTGATGGGTGCTGAGGTGGTTAGAGAGTGATGGGTGGTGAGTGGTTAGTGATGGGTGGTGGGGTGGTTCGTGATGAGTGGTGCGGTGGTTAGTGAGTGATGGGTGGTGGGTGGTTAGTGATGGGTGATGGGGTGGTTAGTGATGGGTGGTGAGTGGTGGGGTCGTTAGTGAGTGATGGGTTATGGGTGGTGGGGTCGTTAGTGAGTGATGGGCGGTGAGGTTGTTAGTGATTGGTGGTGGGGTGGTTAGTAAGTGATGGGTGGTGGGGTGGTTAGTGAGTGATAGTAAGTGGGGTGGTTAGTGATGGGTGGTGGGGTGGTTAGTGAGTGATGGGTGGTAGTGTGGTTAATGATGGGTGGTGGGGTGGTTAGTGAGTGATGGATGATGAGGTGGTTAGTGATGGGTGGTGTGGTCGTTAGTGAGTGATGGGTGGTGAGGTGGTTAGTGATGGGTGGTGGGGTTGTTAGTGATGGGTGGTGGGGTGGTTAGTGATGGGTGATGAGGTGGTTAGTGAGTGATGGGTGGTGTGGTGGTTAGTGATGGGTTTTGGGGTGGTTAGTGATGGGTGGTGGGGTGGTTAGGGATGGGTGGTGGGGTGGTTAGTGATAGTTGTGGGGTGGTTAGTGAGTGATAGGTGGTGAGGTGGTTAGCGATGGGTGGTGGGATGGTTAGTGATAGGTGATGGGGTGGATAGTGAGTGATGGGGGTGGGGTGGTTAGTGATGGGTGGTGAGGTGGTTAGTGAGTGATGGGTGGTGAGCTGGTTAGTGATGGGTGGTGGGGTGGTTAGTGATGGGTGGTCGGGTGGTTAGTGAGTGATGGGTGGTGAGGTGGTTAGTGATGGGTGGTGGGGTGGTTAGTGATGGGTGGTGAGGTGGTTAGTGAGTGATGGGTGGTAGGGTGGTTAGTGATGGGTGATGAGGTGGTTAGTGAGTGATGGGTGGTGAGGTGGTTAGTGATGAGTGGTGGGGTGGTTAGTGATGGGTGGTGGGGTGGTTAGGGTTGGGCGGTGGGGTGGTTAGTGATAGTTGGTGGGGTGGTTAGTGAGTGATGGGTGGTGGGGTGGTTAGTGATGGGTGGTGGGGTGGTTAGTGATGGATGGTGGGGTGGTTAGTGAGTGATGGGTGGTGAGGTGGTTAGTGAGTGATGTGTGGTGGGGTGGATAGTGAGTGATGGGTGGTGGGGTGGTTAGTGATGGGTGGTGAGGTGGTTAGTAAGTGATGGGTGGTGGGTGGTTAGTGATGGGTGGTGGGGTGGTTAGTGATGAGTGGTGAGTGGTGAAGTGGTCAGTGAGTGATGGGTGGTGGGTGGTTAGTGATGGGTGGTGTGGTGGTTAGTGAGGGGTGGTGGGTAGTGGGGTCGTTAGTGAATGATGGGTGGTGGGGTGGTTAGTGATGGGTTGTGAGGTGGTTAGTGAGTGATGGGTGATGAGGTGGTTAGTGATGGGTGGTGGGGTGGTTATTGATGGGTGGTGGGGTGGTTAGTGAGTGATGGGTGGTGAGGTGGTTAGTGGTGGGTGGTGGGGTGGTTAGTGATGTGTGGTGGGGTGGTTAGTTAGTGATGGGTGGTGGGGTTGTTTGTGATGGGTTATGTGGTGGTTAGTGAGTGATGGGTGGTGAGGTGGTTAGTGATGGGTGGTGGGGTGGTTAGTGATGGGTGGTGGGGTGGTTAGTGAGTGATGGGTGGTGAGGTGGTTAGTGATGGGTGGTGGGGTGGTTAGTGATAGGTGGTGAGGTGGTTAGTGAGTGATGGGTGGTAGGGTGGTTAGTGAGTGATGGGTGGTGTGGTTAGTGAGTATTGGGTGGTGAGGTGGTTAGTGATGAGTGGTGGGGTGGTTAGTGAGTGATGGGTGGTGTGGTTAGTGAGTATTGGGTGGTGAGGTGGTTAGTGATGAGTGGTGGGGTGGTTAGTGAGTGATGGGTGGTTAGGTGGATAGTGAGTGATGGGTGGTGGGTGGGGAGTGAGTGATGGGTGGTGAGGTGGTTAGTGAGTGATGCGTGGTTGGGTGGTTAGTGAGTGATGGGTGGTGGGGTGGTTTGTGAGTGATGGGTGATGGGGTGGTTAGTGAGTGATGGGTGGTGGGGTGGTTAGAGAGTGATGGGTGGTGGGGTAGTTAGTGAGTGATGGGTGGTGGAGTGGTTAGTGATGGGTGGTGAGGTGGTTAGTGAATGATGGGTGGTGAGGAGGTTAGTGATGGGTGGTGGGGTGGTTAGTGATGGGTGGTGAGGTGGTGAGCGGGTGATGGGTGGTGAGGTGGTTAGTGATGGGTGGTGGGGTGGTTTGTGATGGGTGGTGAGGTGGTTAGTGAGTGATGGGTGGTGGGTGGTTAGTGAGTGGTGGTTGGTGGGGTGGTTAATGAGTGATGGGTGGTGGGGTGGTTAGTGATGGGTGGTGAGGTGGTTAGTGAGTGATGGGTAGTGGGGTGGTTAGTGATGGGTGGTGGGGTGGTTAATGAGTGATGGGTGGTGAGGTGGTTAGTGAGTGATGGGTGGTGGGTGGTTAGTGAGTGATGGTTGGTGGGGTGGTTAGTGAGTGATGGGTGGTGAGGTGGTTAGAGAGTGATGGGTGGTGGGGTGGTTAGTGATGGGTGGTGGGGTGGTTAGTGATGGATGGTGGGGTGGTTAGTGAGTGATGGGTGGTGAGGTGGTTAGTGAGTGATAGGTGGTGAAGTGGTTAGTGATAGGTGGTGGGGTGGTTAGTGGTGGGTGGTGGGGTGGCTAGTGAGTGATGGGTGATGGGGTGGCTAGTGAGTGATGGGTGGTGAGGTGGTTAGTGAGTGATAGGTGGTGAAGTGGTTAGTGATAGGTGGTGGGGTGGTTAGTGAGTGATGGGTGGTGAGGTGGTTAGTGAGTGATGGGTGATGGGGTGGCTAGTGAGTGATGGGTGGTGGGGTGGTTAGTGATGGGTGCTGAGGTGGTTAGAGAGTGATGGGTGGTGAGTGGTTAGTGATGGGTGGTGGGGTGGTTCGTGATGAGTGGTGCGGTGGTTAGTGAGTGATGGGTGGTGGGTGGTTAGTGATGGGTGATGGGGTGGTTAGTGATGGGTGGTGAGTGGTGGGGTCGTTAGTGAGTGATGGGTTATGGGTGCTGGGGTCGTTAGTGAGTGATGGGTGGTGGGGTGGTTAGTGAGTGATAGTAAGTGGGGTGGTTAGTGATGGGTGGTGGGGTGGTTAGTGAGTGATGGGTGGTAGGGTGGTTAATGATGGGTGGTGGGGTGGTTAGTGAGTGATGGATGATGAGGTGGTTAGTGATGGGTGGTGTGGTCGTTAGTGAGTGATGGGTGGTGAGGTGGTTAGTGATGGGTGGTGGGGTTGTTAGTGATGGGTGGTGGGGTGGTTAGTGATGGGTGATGAGGTGGTTAGTGAGTGATGGGTGGTGTGGTGGTTAGTGATGGGTGGTGGGGTGATTAGTGATGGGTGGTGAGGTGGCTAGTGGGTGATGGGTGGTGAGGTGGTTAGTGATGGGTGATGGGGTGGTTAGTGATGGGTGGTGAGGTGGTTAGTGAGTGATGGGTGGTGGGTGGTTAGTGAGTGGTGGTTGGTGGGGTGGTTAGTGAGTGATGGGTGGTGGGGTGGTTAGTGATGGGTGGTGAGGTGGTTAGTAAGTGATGGGTGGTGGGGTGGTTAATGATGGGTGGTGGGGTGGTTAGTGATGGGTGGTGGGGTGGTTAGTGATGGATGGTGGGGTGGTTAGTGAGTGATGGGTGGTGAGGTGGTTAGTGAGTGATGTGTGGTGGGGTGGTTAGAGAGTGATGGGTGATGGGGTGGTTAGTGATCGGTGGTGAGGTGGTTAGTGAGTGATGGGTGGTGGGTGGTTAGTGATGGGTGGTGGGGTGGTTAGTGATGGGTGGTGGGGTGTTTAGTGATGGGTGGTGGGGTGGTTAGTGATGGGTGGTGAGGTGGTTAGTGAGTGATGGGTGGTAGGGTGGTTAGTGAGTGATGGGTGGTGTGGTTAGTGAGTGATGGGTAGTGCGGTGGTTAGTGATGAGTGGTGGGGTGGTTAGTGAGTGATAAGTGGTGAGGTGGATAGTGAGTTATGTGTGTTGGGTGGGTAGTGAGTGATGGGTGGTGAGGTGGTTAGTGAGTAATGGGTGGCGGGGTGGGTAGTGAGTGATGGGTGGTGGGGTGGTTTGAGAGTGATGGGTGATGGGGTGGTTAGTGAGTGATGGGTCACCACCCATCACTCACTAACCACCCCATCACCCATGGATGAGAATGAGTGATGGGTGGTGGGGTGGTTATTGAGCGATGGGTGGGGGAGTGGTTAGTGATGGGTGGTGAGGTGGTTAGTGAGTGATGGGTGGTGGGTGGGTAGTGAGTGATGGGTGGTGAGGTGGTTAGTGAGTGATGCGTAGCGGGGTGGTTAGTGAGTGATGGGTGGTGGGGTGGTTTGTGAGTGATGGGTGATGGGGTGGTTAGTGAGTGATGGGTGGTGGGGTGGTTAGTGAGTGATGCATAGCGGGGTGGTTAGTGAGTGATGGGTGGTGGGGTAGGGTGGTTAATGATGGGTGGTGGGGTTTTTAGTGAGTAATGGGTGGTGAGGTGGTTAGTGAGTGATGGGTGGTGGGTGGTTAGTGAGTGATGGTTGGTGGGGTGGTTAGTGAGTGATGGGTGGTGAGGTGGTTAGTGAGTGATGGGTGGTGGGGTAGGGTGGTTAATGATGGGTGGTGGGGTTTTTAGTGAGTAATGGGTGGTGAGGTGGTTAGTGAGTGATGGGTGGTGGGTGGTTAGTGAGTGATGGTTGGTGGGGTGGTTAGTGAGTGATGGGTGGTGAGGTGGTTAGTGAGTGATGGGTGGTGAGGTGGTTAGTGAGTGATGTGTGGTGGGGTGGTTAGTGAGTGATGGGTGGTGGGGTGGTTAGTGATGGGTGGTGGGGTGGTTAGTGATGGATGGTGGGGTGGTTAGTGAGTGATGGGTGGTGAGGTGGTTAGTGAGTGATGTGTGGTAGGGGTGGATAGTGAGTGATGGGTGGTGGGGTGGTTAGTGATGGGTGGTGAGGTGGTTAGTGAGTGATGGGTGGTGGGTGATTAGTGATGGGTGGTGGGGTGGTTAGTGATGAGTGGTGAGTGGTGAAGTGGTCAGTGAGTGATGGGTGGTGGGTGGTTAGTGATGGGTGGTGTGGTGGTTAGTGAGGGGTGGTGGGTAGTGGGGTCGTTAGTGAATGATGGGTGGTGGGGTGGTTAGTGATGGGTTGTGAGGTGGTTAGTGAGTGATGGGTGATGAGGTGGTTAGTGATGGGTGGTGGGGTGGTTATTGATGGGTGGTGGGGTGGTTAGTGAGTGATGGGTGGTGAGGTGGTTAGTGGTGGGTGGTGGGGTGGTTAGTGATGTGTGGTGGGGTGGTTAGTTAGTGATGGGTGGTGGGGTTGTTTGTGATGGGTGATGTGGTGGTTAGTGAGTGATGGGTGGTGAGGTGGTTAGTGATGGGTGGTGGGGTGGTTAGTGATGGGTGGTGGGGTGGTTAGTGAGTGATGGGTGGTGAGGTGGTTAGTGATGGGTGGTGGGGTGGTTAGTGATAGGTGGTGAGGTGGTTAGTGAGTGATGGGTGGTAGGGTGGTTAGTGAGTGATGGGTGGTGTGGTTAGTGAGTGATGGGTGGTGTGGTTAGTGATGGGTGGTGAGTGGTGGGGTCGTTAGTGAGTGATGGGTTATGGGTGGTGGGGTCGTTAGTGAGTGATGGGTGGTGAGGTTGTTAGTGATTGGTGGTGGGGTGGTTAGTAAGTGATGGGTGGTGGGGTGGTTAGTGAGTGATAGTAAGTGGGGTGGTTAGTGATGGGTGGTGGGGTGGTTAGTGAGTGATCGGGTGGTAGGGTGGTTAATGATGGGTGGTAGGGTGGTTAGTGAGTGATGGATGATGAGGTGGTTAGTGATGGGTGGTGTGGTCGTTAGTGAGTGATGGGTGGTGAGGTGGTTAGTGATGGGTGGTGGGGTTGTTAGTGATGGGTGGTGGGGTGGTTAGTGATGGGTGATGAGGTGGTTAGTGAGTGATGGGTGGTGTGGTGGTTAGTGATGGGTGGTGGGGTGATTAGTGATGGGTGGTGAGGTGGTTAGTGGGTGATGGGTGGTGAGGTGGTTAGTGATGGGTGATGGGGTGGTTAGTGATGGGTGGTGAGGTGGTTAGTGAGTGATGGGTGGTGGGTGGTTAGTGAGTGGTGGTTGGTGGGGTGGTTAGTGAGTGATGGGTGGTGGGGTGGTTAGTGATGGGTGGTGAGGTGGTTATTGAGTGATGGGTGGTGGGGTGGTTAATGATGGGTGGTGGGGTGGTTAGTGATGGGTGGTGGGGTGGTTAGTGATGGATGGTGGGGTGGTTAGTGAGTGATGGGTGGTGAGGTGGTTAGTGAGTGATGTGTGGTGGGGTGGTTAGAGAGTGATGGGTGATGGGGTGGTTAGTGATCGGTGGTGAGGTGGTTAGTGAGTGATGGGTGGTGTGTGGTTAGTGATGGGTGGTGGAGTGGTTAGTGATGGGTGGTGGGGTGTTTAGTGATGGGTGGTGAGGTGGTTAGTGATGGGTGCTGAGGTGGTTAGTGAGTGATGGGTGGTATGGTGGTTAGTGAGTGATGGGTGGTGTGGTTAGTGAGTGATGGGTAGTGGGTGGGTAGTGAGTGATGGGTGGTGAGGTGGTTAGTGAGTGATGCGTAGCGGGGTGGTTAGTGAGTGATGGGTGGTGGGGTGGTTTGTGAGTGATGGGTGATGGGGTGGTTAGTGAGTGATGGGTGGTGGGGTGGTTAGTGAGTGATGCATAGCGGGGTGGTTAGTGAGTGATGGGTGGTGGGGTGGTGTGTGAGTGATGGGTGATGGGGTGGTTAGTGAGTGATGGGTGGTGGGGTGGTTAGTGAGTGATGGGTGGAGGAGTGGTTAGTGATGAGTGGTGAGGTGGTTAGTGAGTGATGGGTGGTGAGGTGGTTAGTGATGGGTGGAGGGTGGTTAGTGATGGGTGGTGAGGTGGTGAGTGGGAGATGGGTGGTGAGGTGGTTAGTGATTGGTGGTGGGGTGGTTTGTGATGGGTGCTGAGGTGGTTAGTGAGTGATGGGTGGTGGGTGGTTAGTGAGTGGTGGTTGGTGGGGTAGTTAGTGAGTGATGGGTGGTGGGGTGGTTAGTTATGGGTGGTGAGGTGGTTAGTGAGTGATGGGTAGTGGGGGTGGTTAGTGATGGGTGGTGGGGTGGTTAATGAGTGATGGGTGGTGAGGTGGTTAGTGAGTGATGGGTGGTGGGTGGTTAGTGAGTGATGGGTGGTGAGGTGGTTAGTGAGTGATGGGTGGTGGGTGGTTAGTGATGGGTGGTGGGGTGGTTAGTGATGAGTGGTGAGTGGTGAAGTGGTCAGTGAGTGATGGGTGGTGGGTGGTTAGTGATGGGTGGTGTGGTGGTTAGTGAGGGGTGGTGGGTAGTGGGGTCGTTAGTGAATGATGGGTGGTGGGGTGGTTAGTGATGGGTTGTGAGGTGGTTAGTGAGTGATGGGTGATGAGGTGGTTAGTGATGGGTGGTGGGGTGGTTATTGATGGGTGGTGGGGTGGTTAGTGAGTGATGGGTGGTGAGGTGGTTAGTGGTGGGTGGTGGGGTGGTTAGTGATGTGTGGTGGGGTGGTTAGTTAGTGATGGGTGGTGGGGTTGTTTGTGATGGGTGATGTGGTGGTTAGTGAGTGATGGGTGGTGAGGTGGTTAGTGATGGGTGGTGGGGTGGTTAGTGATGGGTGGTGGGGTGGTTAGTGAGTGATGGGTGGTGAGGTGGTTAGTGATGGGTGGTGGGGTGGTTAGTGATAGGTGGTGAGGTGGTTAGTGAGTGATGGGTGGTAGGGTGGTTAGTGAGTGATGGGTGGTGTGGTTAGTGAGTTTTGGGTGGTGAGGTGGTTAGTGATGAGTGGTGGGGTGGTTAGTGAGTGATGGGTGGTTAGGTGGATAGTGAGTGATGGGTGGTGGGTGGGGAGTGAGTGATGGGTGGTGAGGTGGTTAGTGAGTGATGCGTGGTGGGGTGGTTAGTGAGTGATGGGTGGTGGGGTGGTTTGTGAGTGATGGGTGATGGGGTGGTTAGTGAGTGATGGGTGGTGGGGTGGTTAGTGAGTGATGGGTGGTGGGGTAGTTAGTGAGTGATGGGTGGTGGAGTGGTTAGTGATGGGTGGTGAGGTGGTTAGTGAATGATGGGTGGTGAGGAGGTTAGTGATGGGTGGTGGGGTGGTTAGTGATGGGTGGTGAGGTGGTGAGTGGGTGATGGGTGGTGAGGTGGTTAGTGATGGGTGGTGGGGTGGTTTGTGATGGGTGGTGAGGTGGTTAGTGAGT